>NW_028270156.1:79978056-80010556 GCF_037043375.1 Chiloscyllium plagiosum
CCCCCCTGCCCGCATTTCCCCTCTCACCTCAGACTGCCCCCCCTGGCCCGCATTCCCCTCTCTCCTCAGACGGCACCCCCTGCCCCGCAGTCCCCCTCTCCCCCTCAGACTGCCCCCCTGCCCCGCATTCCCCCTCTCACCTCAGACTGCCCCCCTGCCCGCATTCCCCTCTCTCCTCAGACGGCACCCCCTGCCCGCAGTCCCCTCTCCCTCAGACTGCCCCCCTGCCCGCATTCCCCTCTCACCTCAGACTGCCCCCCTGCCCGCATTCCCCTCTCTCCCTCAGACGGCAACCCCCTGCCCGCAGTCCCCTCTCCCCTCAGACTGCCCCCCCTGCCCGCATTCCCCCTCTCACCTCAGACTGCCCCCTGCCGCATTCCCCTCTCTCCTCAGACGGCCCCCCGCCCGCATTCCCCCTCTCCCCTCAGACTGCACCCCTGCCCGCAGTCCCCCTCTCCCCTCAGACTGCCCCCCCTGCCCGCAGTCCCCTCTCCCCTCAGACTGCCCCCCCTGCCCGCATTCCCCTCTCACCTCAGACTGCCCCCCCTGCCCGCATTCCCCTCTCTCCTCAGACGGCCCCCCCCTGCCCGCATTCCCATCTCCCCTCAGACTGCACCCCTGCCCGCAGTCCCCCTCCTCCCCTCAGACTGCCCCCCTGCCCGCATTCCCCCTCTCCCCTCAGACTGCCCCCCTGCCCGCACTCCCCTCTCCCCTCAGACTGCCCCCTGCCCGCAGTCTCCTCTCCCCTCAGACTGCTCCCCTGCCCGCAGTCCCCTCTCCGCTCAGACTGCCCCCCTGCCCGCACTCCCCTCTCCCCTCAGACTGCGCCCCTGCCCGCACTCCCCTCTCCCCTCAGACTGCCCCCCGCCCGCATTCCCCTCTCCCCTTAGACTGCCCCCCTGCCCGCATTCCCCTCTCCTCTCAAACTGTCCCCCTGCCCGCATTCCCCTCTCCTCCCAGACTGTCCCCCTGCCCACATTCCCCTCTCCCCTCAGACTGCCCCCACCCCATCTCTCATTCTCTGGAGTTTGGTTCCTCCTTGTCTGTTCCTGGGAACACAGCAGGCATCTCTGAGGTGAGCTAACCTATTCCAAACTCAGCAATTTCACCCTGCACCCAGGGAGGGAGGGGTAAACACTCGATTCCCATTTGTTAATGTGGGTGAGCATGTCGGGTGACTTACAAAGATGTATCTGGTGTCAGTGTTAGTCTCGATCTCGCTGTCGGAGAGCGTTCCTCTGGATGTTGCTGCCTCGAGGGTGTTCTTGCCGGTCACACTTTCTCCAGCAGCACTGCTATAATCACTGTCAGCACCCAAGGTCTCTCCAGAGCTGTTACTCACCTGCAACAAGAGATGATAACACAAGCGATTGTCAACTGCCCAAACACAACAACATGTCTCAGACCAATAGCTGCATTTGATCCAACACAACACTTACACCAAACACAGTCCCTGTCCATGTGGTGGGGGAGGGGAGTGGGGGAGCATTAGGAATCTGGGTCGAGAAGATTTCAGTAGGGATTACAAGGGGTGATAAATTGCGTACTAAATCTCCTGACAGGGGAACAGAATACAGGGAGCCCCCATGACAGGGGTATGAAGGGGGCAGTGGGAAGGTGTGTACAGAAAGTCCAGGTAGGGTTGACAGTGAAAAGTGGAAGACTTTGAAAGACTATAATAAGAATGGTGTCTCAATGGCGAGCACTACTGCCTCACAGCACCAGGGACACAAGTTCAATTTGAGCCATGGGTGACAATCTGTGTGGAGTTCGCACATTCTCCCAGTGTCTGCATGGGTTTCTCCGGATGCTCCAGTTTCCTCCCACAATCCAAAAGATGTGTGGGTTAAGTGGACTGGCCAAGGGCAATTGCCTACAGTGTCAAATGACATGCAGGCTAGGTGGATTATGCTGAGTTACAGGGAAAGGGTAAGGGGCTATGTATAAGTGGCATGCTCTTTGGAGGGCAGGTGCAGACTTGATGGGCACTAAAGATTCTTTGATTCTAAAGAAATCTTAAATCAAGAAACATGAGGTACTACATGAACCCCCAAAAGTTCCCTGAAGAAACCTTAAAGTTCCAAATCCTCTGAAGTAACTTTAAGATGCCAACTTAAGATGGCAAATAATACGATCCAAGTCAAGGTAGGCTGAAAAATTCTTCAATTACAAGATGTAAGCATCTTTGGAAGAGAGGAGCTAGTTGGCTCCATCCAAAGCTGTCCCTTGCCTGGAGATGCTTGAAGCTAGACATCCAGAACTTCTGATTCAGAGGTGGACCAAGCCAGAGATGCCTGTCTTCATAGCTCTGATGATGGGGCGGGGGGGAGGAAATTCTGACTGTAGCAATTCCTTGGACTGGAGGTGTGTGCCCAGGATGAGCAATGTGTTGCAGAGGTAGCTGGTGATAGTCATCTCTGGACAGCAGGACTGAGTCAAGATAGACAACTGGGGCAATCCAGTAGAAATATAACCAAAACTTAACAACCTGCAGATGCATCGGTTTACCAGCACTGTACAGTAGGAGCGCAAGAGAGAGTGAAGCAAGTGAGGCAAAATGCAACTTGTGAAATACAAATGATTACTCAGCTATAGCAACATACTAAACAGAGTTGTTATCAAAAACATAGAAAATAGGAAGACTAGGCTATTCAGCCCTTTGAGCCTGTTACACCATTCAATGTGATCATGACTGACCATCCAACTCAGTACCCTGTTCCCATTTTCTCCCAATATCCTTTGATCTATTAAACCCCAAGTACAATATTATTCCTCCTTGAAAATAATGTTTTGGCCTCAATCTCCTTCTGCAACAAGAAATTCCACAGGCTCACCACTCTCTGGGTGAAAGAATGCTTCTTTACCTATGTCCTACGTGGTCTCCCCTGTATCCTTAGACTGAGTGCCTTGGTTCTGAGGTTCTCAGACATCTGTACAATCCCTCTTGTATTTATCCTGTCTAGTCCTGTTAAGTTTCTGTGAGATTGCCCCCTCATTCTTCTAAACTCCAGTGAACGTAATTCTAACCGATCGAGATGATAATCAGAATCCACCCTGTCACCGCAGGAATCAGTCTGGCAAACCTTTGTTGCACTCTCTTCTTAGCCAGAATATCCTGCCTCAGATAAGGGGACCAAAACTGCGTACAATACTCCAGGAGTGGTCTCCCCAAGGCCATGCGCAAACGCAACAAGACATCCCCGCTTCTGTACTCAAATCCCCTTGCTATGAAGACCAACATAACATTTGCCTTTTTCATTGCCTACTGTACCTGTATGCTTACCTTCAGCAGCTGGTGCACAAGGATACCCAAGTCTCATTGCATCTCTCCCTTTCACTAATGTTAAGTCAATCTTAAAGATTTCATACAAAAGGATAATTTCTCTGGATCTGAATCACTGGAAAGTAATGGTGTTGGGAAATAGATGAGGCTTTGCCTGTCATGTATTTTAAGACTGTTCAGTGTTACATAATCAGATAACCAGACATTTTTTTGTTTGATTTGACTTTTGGAAGGAACTTCTTTTACTATTAAAGAAAATGTGCAGCCTGGGTACTTATGTTTTGGTGAATGATCGTGTTTAATAGACAGAAATGATCAAACCAGGTTTCATTTTGGGATCTAACATGTCCAGTTGAAACATCAGCTGGGATGGTGAAAAGGGGAGGCACTTGCTGTAATTTGAGTTAAGGCATCTGTGCCTCTGTTCAAGAAACAAAAACACCAAGGTGTTGAACATAACACCGGAGTGCTGCAGTCGAGGTAACTGCATGGATTGGATTTTGGAAAAGGCCTTGAAGTGTGAAGTGTTTCCTGGGACAAGGCGACATTCAAGTCGCTCCAAGATTGCAAATAATATTCCTTGAGTTCATTTGCAAGTCCATTTGCATGCGATTCAGTGCAGGACAATGTAAAATAGCTCTAAGTACAGGAAACACTTGTATGTCGGACAGTTAAAATTACACTCCTGCATGGGATCGCACTCAAAAGTCTGGAACCCCCATGTAATAGTGGATTGTTTGAAATGTTTGACAAAGTCTAACTTGGTAGATGTAACAGAAGGTAGAAAGTAGGATCTAGTAAGGGAGAGATACTGAACACAATTATCTAACTTTAGAATCAGAAGACGGTGCCACCTCAAATGAAGATGTCACAGCTAGAAGCAGCTACAGTTCAATTAGAAATGAAAAAAAAAATTGAACATTAGAGAGAGAGACAGAAAATGCAAATCAAAAAGAAAGAAACAATGGGAAATGAAAATGAAGAATGACAAGGAGAGAAACTTGAAAAACGAAAGCTTGAAATATGAAAGAGGATAGAATTTAAAAACTATTAACACAAGAGTGACATGGGAAATTAGATATCACTATTTGGCCAATGAAACTCTTAAAGGACGAAAGAAGAGATAATTTCAATTCCAGTGCCATCTTCTCTCCACTGCCCTTCTTCCTCCTGGCCATGCACCAGACCCAGTATTCAAATTCCCTTCTCACCAGAATCCTATGAAGTGCAGGCACTCAATGGTGTCAAAAAATATTTCACTTTATTTGCAAAAGTAGCTGGATTGACAAAGATGCCGAGATATGACTATTACAGAGCATTTTGTCAACTACAGCTAAGACGGCATTATGCATGTTATCTATATCAATGATTTGGATGAGAATGTACAAGGCATGATTAGGAAGTTTGTCGATGACACTAAAATAGGCTGTATATTGAATAGTGAAGGTAGTTAACAGAGGTTTCAGCAGGATCTTGATCAGCTGGGGAAGTGGGCTGAGAAATGGCAAACATAGTTTAATATAGCCAAATGTGAAGTCTGGCATTTTGGAAAGTCAAATCAAGGTAGGAGTTTTATGGTGAATAGTAGGGCCTTAAGGAGTGTCAGGTGCACGATTCTCTAAAAGTGGAGTCACAGGTAGACAGGGCAGGGAAGGCAGCTTTTGGTACACGGGCCTTCATCAGTCAGGGCACGGAGTATAGAAGTTGGAAAGTTATGTTGCAGTTGTACCCTGGGTTTGGGGAATCCAGAACGAGAGGGCCTAGGTTTAGGGTGAGAGGGAAAAGATTTAAAAGGGACCTAAGGGGCAACTGTTTCACGCAAAGGGTAGTGGGTGTTTGGAATGAGCTGCCAGAGCAAATGGTGGAGGCTGATACAATTACAACATTTAAAAAGCATCTGCAAGGGTATATGACCAGAAAGGTTGATAGAGGGAGCCAAGTGCAGGTAAATGTGACCAGATTAGTTTAGGATGTCTGGTAGACATAGACTGAAGGGTTTGTTTCTGTGCTGTATACCTCTATGAGTCTATGTACAGGACATTGGTGAGGCCCTACTTGGAGTACTGCATTCAGTTTTGGTCACCTTGCTGTAGGATGTTATTAACTGGAAAGAGTGCAGAAGAAATTTACAAGGATGTTGCCAGGACTCAAGGGGAGAGTTTAAGGTTAGAGGGGAAAGAATTAATGGGAACCTGAGGGGTAACTTTTTTTACACAAAGCGTGGTACAGAAATGGAATGAGCTGCCAGTGCAAGCGGTTGAAGCAGGTACATTAACAACATTTAAAAGGCATTTGGACAAATACATGGATAGGAAAGGTTGAGAAGAACATGGGCCAAGTGCAGGGAAATGGGGTTAGCGTGGATGGACATTTTGGTCAGAAAGGACCAGTTTGGGCCAAAGGGTTGTTCTCCATGCTGTAGGTTTCTAACAATTTGCAAATTATGAAACAGTTAAAAATGCAATACGAATGAACTTGCTCCAAAGTTCATCAATTAAAACTAAGAACAAGTAAAATATCTGTCATGATATTTGTAAAATTTACAAGGAAGATTGTTGAAATCACAGAAACATTTTGGAAACAAATGGAAGATAATTCTGGTAGAATTCAGAAAAAGCATTCCTGCAAGCTTAAAATCCAACTCAGATGAGGGTCAGGTATCAAAGATCATAGAAGCAGCAGTTCTGGTAGATACAGACGATCTCTCTCACAGACAGGTGATGAGATGGTCATGTGGGAATCGACAAGTAAGGTGGAGGACTGGAAAATCTAAAAATGGAAGAGGAATTATTTTTAGAGAACAAAACGGTTCTGAGTTGAGAAAGGATCACTCGACCCAAAATGTTATCTGTGATTTCTCTTCACAGATGCTGCCAGACCTGTTGAGGTTTTCCAACAACTTCTATATTAGTCTGATGTTGGCTGATGATACCAGAGGGTCAATGAAGCAGAAAATATTAATGAGGTATACATGAAGGTTACAAAGGTTAAAGAGTGACTTCGTAAATGGAGAAGTTGGAGTTGGGAAATAAATCCCTTTAAAAGAATTAATTTTATCTTGGGAAATGATCTGCTACGTTCATAACGATTGGTTTCACCAAGAGTGGTGGATCACCACTGGAGATACAACAAGATTACTACAGAGGAAACAATCCAAGATGTTCCTCATCTGTGATGTGACTATATACAAGCCCACAAAATTAAACAGGAAGAACAGATAAGTATGAAAAGGGAGATACTTTGCAAACAGTTATTAGATATAATGTTCAAAAACTTCAACAAGAGAGGTGAAGGTAAAGAGAATGAGGCTAACATACTGAGCCCATCTTCTTTAATAGAAATGCAACAAACAGATTCTGAATTGAGGTTAGTCCAAACCACTCACAGAGATTGATCAGAACTGAAATGTGGCCAAATAGCCAATGTACTAAGTAACTCAGCCTAACGGTAAATTGGCTGAACAGCTTCTGCAAGCAAGGCCTGAGGAATGCAAAGAAGCCAAGGTTACCACAGACCAAAAGTAAATAAAGGTCAACCCAGACCCGCACTACATATTGGGAGAGTTGTTATAACCCAAAACTCATTAAGCAGTCGTCAGCTAGATCAACAAGGAGAAACATTATGTTTTTTTGTGTATTCGGCAGTTTTGGCCAGAGGTGTTGGCACCATGGAGTAATCATATTTTGGAACACACCCAGGATGACCTGACTTAACCTCACTAGGTGCTGTGACTCCTGCCCTCCGGCCCATTGGCTGAAGTCAGAGAAGACGGCAGGACGGCTCAGAAAGGGGGTGTAAGAGGAGAATCCTGGCAGCCATTCCTCAGCAAGAGGCCCACTTCTGTATCAAAGTGACAACCCAGAATGTCCCTGATCACAGAGCTCTTGAAATGAATCCAGCAGCCCAATCAAGTTCACCGCAGCGGGTGGCAGGCAGTCAGCCTAACTTGGGGAAAAGATTCCCTTAACTTGTTGCTAACTGTTGTATCTTCAACTTGAGTACTTTAATAAAATTAAGTTCGAACCTCTGACCTTTATTTGTCTCATACAGTGAGTGCCTGGGTTAATATGTTTAATGAGTAATAAGGTGCCTGCATAAGAATATTGCACAGGCAGCAAATCCCAGAGTGTTATTACTTGAAAGAAACAGGGAGTAAAACAAAAAATAGCACAAGAAGAGAATGAATCAGAAATTGGAAACTTACAAGTTAATTACTCATATGCCTAGAAAAGACAATGCTATCTAACAGGAGCACGTATGAAGGAACAGAGTGCTGTGATCCAAGGGAGTAATGTCAAAACAAACTTGCCATGACATTCATTGTAGGCTTAATGTCAATTTACTATCACTGTTAATGTAACGCAGACATTGGTTTAAAAAGACTTTTGATGGAGAAGTCAAGCGTCCCAAAGATACATTTTCATTCCTCATTGTGAGATGTCTTTTCTCCACTGCCCTTATTCCTCTTGCAGTGACCATGTACTGGACCCAGTATTCAATATCCATTCCCACCAGTGTCCTGGAAGAGGGACCAGAGCTTCCTAATTTTTACTAGATTGTTTTAATGATTGCAGTTAAACAGTCCACTGCCTGAACTGATGACTGCTCTATGACAATTGGAAATGAGTGTCGTCCCTCATTAAACTGCTTTCAACAAACAGTATGATTGCAAGACAATAAACTGACTTGATTCTTTGCTCCTTCTGCATGCACTATTTTGCAGATTCCTGTATTCCTGTTGTCTATCACCGTTCTGTAATTTGCAGAGTCCAACCACAGATCCCACTGCTTCACCTGCTTGAGGATATTGTCCTGCACGTGAACTCACTCCCTAACATCCTCTGGGAGTGTATCTACACCTCAAAACCTCCAGCGGTTCAAGGTGGTAGGTTACTCCCATCTTCTCAAGGGAAGCTAGGGATGGGTAATAAATGCTGCACCCTATGAATCGATCAAAATAGAAATAGCGCAAATCCAAATTCTCAATGTGAATTATGAAGATAGGAATTGTATTGATGGAAATTATATTAATATGAACTACGATCAAAAAGCAGTATCCACACTGATCCAGACGGCACCCCATCATTTTTCGAACAATTCTTATTTTATAAAGGTTTCTCAGTTTCTCACTATACTTGTGATTTGCAAAGGTCCACACAGCTTTTGGGTGTAACTAACAGCCTCTTGTGTGAAAACCTGTGGAAATCATGGTCGAGCATATATCAGGGCTTGTTGTCGTTGCTTCTTTAAAGAGAGCGGCAAGATTAATCTGCTTCTGAATCCATGCTCTTATGGTACACAAAGCCCAAGGGATTTGTTCACAGTCAAGACCAATGCCTCAAAGCTCTGCCCATGTCATCATACCCTGGCTAAATATGATTGATGCCTGGGATTTCTGCTAAGCAGCCTGTCAGTTTTTGCACGGTGCTGAATGAATCTGGACTGTGTTAGCAGGGAGTTGGGAGCAAGGCGCGTTTGTTTTACGACACTGCGCGAGGAGCAGAGCGCGCCACACACACGTGCCCCAGCATGTCACTGCCCTACCACGGTGCTGCTTTCTGACTCCTGGCTGGTACTCCGGGTGAGTGCAGGCGGCTCACAGCTGGTGATAGACTCACTGTCACTCTTCTGGTACCGTCGAGAGGGTGAGGAGGAGAAAAGGAGCAGGCAAGAGGACAGAAGAATAAAGGAGAGAGTATTAACAGCAACACCAAAAAGGAAGATAATTTCATGTTAAAACTGCTCGATTGTGCTGACAGTCTTAATCTGATGGAGCAATCAGGAGGGGACAGAAGTTCACAGACATCTATGTTTATGCAGCACTTTCTAGTCCTTGTACAACTTCAGGCCTAATGTAAGGAGACAGGACACTGCTGTTCTCTTTGTATACAAGCCATGAAGGAGCATTCAGACCTGGTTCTAAATTTCTCACTCACCCTGTCCTCCCTCACTGGGATGCACTGAGGCAAACTCCTTCCTGTTATAGAACCTATCCAGCTTTCAGGGCAAGGTTGAAAAGTGGAGGATTGGCAGCATGGAGGTCATTTAGGACATTCACAGAACTAAAATCATTCATCGCCTCACAAATGTGGAAAGCAAGTCTCTCACAGAATGGAACACTTTTAGGGCAAAAGGTGAACAGAGAACAAGTCTCAGGCCCATGCAACCTGATGTTTTTCCTGATTTATGACTGAAGCAGCTATTTGCTAGACCCTTTCACGTCCGAGACAGCTTGTGCAATCCTTTCTCCGTCATGTTCAGCTGTATTTGGCCTGAAATGTTTCACGTGCATACTGCTATAGCTCCAAAATGTTTAAAGAAAATAGCAACTAGTTATCAATAGAAACATGTTTCAGACCGGCATTCAATAATTCACTGACTCACCTAAACAAAGAACGTAAGAAACCAACTCTTCAGCCACACCAAACTCCAATTCAGTATCACAGTCAATGACAGTTTCTGTAGCATCAGAATCACCATGCATTTAGCAGGTGAACACAATACAACCTTGGATCTGCCTGGCACTGTCCCAAGACCATTTCTCACCAGCAGCCATGGCTCACTTCATCACCCAAGCCCAGAAACCCTTCCCCCATCTCAGCTCCATTGCTCACCTGTACCCCACCTACTGCCCCAACCATAGGTCGCTCCTTGTGTTAGCAACAAGCAGTAAGCACTAACCTGCGAGCTGGTCGCACTCAAGCCGCTGTCAGCGCTGATTTGCGATTTCTTCTCATCTGGGTCCAAGTCGGACGTGTGTCTGGAGTTCTCTGTACCTGCAGGCAAGAGACCCATGTGAACATGTTGGGAGAGGAGCCATGCTGAACCGCAGCCTGTCATCAGTCGTAACACTCCAGCTCTCACTGCAGTGTCAAGGAGGGAAAGCTTCTCAGGAAACCAGAGACTAAAGCTATTTGTGTTCCAGTGCTACAGGCTGGAGAGGGATACGCTGGCGTGGTGCAGGTCATCTGTAACCATTTTCCCATGGTTCTCTTTAATGCTTCAGCTTTCACATCAATGGCTCATATCTGAAAGCTTGCCCCTCTGGTTCCAAACTTAACAGCACAAGATCAATATCAGTAAACAACCTGTCACCCCCCCAGCCACACCTGCCAATTATCGTTCTGCTCCTTGTCCCCACCCAACTGTTACTGATGACAGTCCTACAACTTTAGAATTATCCGAACTAACCGTGTCAAAGAAAGACCGTTATTTATAAGAATTCACCCAAACCTACAGGAAAAAAAGTTTGATTATTTCCAATTCCGCATCCAAATTGACCAACTCTGGAAGCAGCTGAGACCTCCTTTGGAGATGTCTCCCCAGGTCCCAGATCCCTACCATTTCAGAATCTCAGAATTATTATCGAGCTGAGGAAGGCCATTCAGCCCATCATGCCTACCTCGGTTCTACTACCTTCTGCCAGTCTCCTGTCCTTCCCCAGATCCCTGAACACATAATCCAAAAAAAGATCAATACTCTTGAAGGCCTCAATTGAACCTTCTCCCATCACATTTCCAGGCAGTGCATTACATACACTAACAGCTCACCATGTGAAAAAACTTTCTTTCCTTGTATCATTCTTGCTATACTTGCACATCACTTCAAATCTCTGCCCTCTCATTCTTTCCCTTGTATAACTGAAAATAGCTTCTCCCTATCTATTCTACCCTGCCAACTCATGATTTTGAAAACTTCTTCACAATCTCTTCTCTCTAACCTCCCCAACTTGTTCAATTTATCCTGATAACTGAAGTTTCTCAGACCTGGAACCATTCTTGTCAACTGCTTCTGCATGCTCTCCAATGCATTCACATCCTTCCTATAATGTTGTGCCCACAACTGTACACGATATACAAGCTGAACCCACATTGCCTTTCATATTCCTTTTTTAAAAGGGAAAGTACTCCTGTCCTCGCATCTTTCAGTGTGAAACCATCGCTGATAATATCACCCCATGTATGGTCTCTCATCACCCTTCAGTAGCAAGTTTTGGCCATTATATGCTCTGGGTGATTGCTGCATTCTACAAAGCTGATGTGTGCAATGGTCTTGTCATAAGGCCAAAGACACCAGCCGTCACATACAGATATTTGGACTATTCCCGGTTTCAATTTACCTGCTTTTCTGCAAGCGGTGGTTACAAACACCCTGTAATATAATGTGTAAAAATGAGAGCCTGATTCCAAATCGTTTTGGGTAGCATCCCACAACCCAAGACACTGATGTCAATGGGCTCAAAGGGCAGCAATGGAAGACAAAGAGCTGAACTCAACCCGAGCGCATTGGTCACTTGCCCAGTGGACTTCAGGCCAAAGGACCAATCGGCAAGCTGGTACGCAAGCATGCGTTGTGACTACACAGCAATGAGCTCACTCCCCACCCACTCCCTCACACCTGCACCCCGCAGGTTCATTGGGTGAGACAGTGCGAGAGGGAGGGAGGCAGGGAGAAGGATGGGAAAGACAGCATGGGCAAGGGGTTGAAGTGAACAGAATGAGTTGGAGAGAGCAAGAGAGATGGGGGGGGCGGGAGAGAGAGAGAGAGAGAGAGAGAGACAGCAAGAGAGAGAGAGACAGACACACACAAACACAAACCCAATAGCATATCTATAGGTGAGAGGCGACGAGTCTAAGGCACAGATTGCAAGGACTGTGATTCAAACAGAAGACATGGCTAGGGTGTCTAGCTCTAAAAGTAAGAAGTACTTTGTATGACAGGGCTGAGTTGTCAAAGTCCTTACTCTGTTTCTCCAAAGCTTTTTGTTTTCTCATATCCTGGTGCTTGTTCCACAACTCTACAACCCAAGATGCATTGCAAGCAGGAAAGAAAGACACAGAGTCAGAGATCGGCTGAATAGGTGAAATGGAGGATACAACATGACTGAGTAGAAGCCACTCCCACACGGAGACAGAGAGCTTCCTGGTAGTGACCTGTGAAGCTTGAGGTCGCCAGCATGGCCCACATTACCAAGTCGTCTGGAGAATTACAGTCCTGCTATGAGGCTTCCTACACTCTGGCACTGAGCTTCAGAGTAACCACTATTGGAGCAGTATTCAGACCCAATACTCTTTCTACATCAATAAGGATTCTGCCCCTAGTCCCGGGTCCAAGCTAAATGCTTCCCTCGTAAGATTCACAACACTTTCTTCCCTCAACCACACTAGACTCTCAAGGATATTGATGTGGGGTTGGGAAGGTCGTGGATAATTGGATAATAAACCCCAAAGACTTTTGTGAACAAATAAAGTGCAAATAGTTAGCTAGAAAAAAAGTTGTCTGTTAAGAACCCGAGAAATTTGGATGCACACGCAGAAGGCAGAGACAATGAGTATTTTGCAACTTCGAGATAGTGAAGAATGTGAAGGTTGCGCTGAATGAGGAGAGGGTATGGGCAGGGTATATTAAGCAAGATGTACTGGAAAAAGATAAATATTACTGAAAACTAGTAAGCCATCCTGGATTTCAGCCTGCATTGCTTAAAGTTGAAAAGCATTAGTCATAATCTCTCAATCTCACTAGACAGAACAGAAGAACCAGAAGTTGGAGGGTTACTAATGTTACAACATTCGCTCAAGTGATGGCCTAGTGGTATTGTCGCTGGACTGTTAAACCAGAGACCCAGGTAACATTCTGGGGTCACAGGTTCAAATCCTGCCTTGGCAGATACTGGAATTAGAATTCAACAAATATCTGGAATTAAGAGTCGAATGATGGCCATGTCAATAGTTGGAAAAACCCATCTGGTTCCCTTGAGGGAAGAGAACTGGCGTACATGTGACTCCAGACCCACAGCAATCTGGTTGACTCTTAACTGCCCTCTGGATAATGAGGAATGGGCAATAAATGCTGGCCTAGCCAGCGACACCCTCATCATGAATGAATTTTAAAGATAAAGATCAAGAAAGGGGAGAGGGATAAACCATAGTCCTATCAGCCTAACATTAGCAAAGGGAAAGTTATCGGGAACAATTCTCAGGGACAAAATAAAATTTCATTTGAAATCAAGGAAGGCCAGCGCAGATTTGTTTAAAGAAAATTGTGTCTGCCCAATGTGACTGAATTCTTCAATTTCATGACACAGAAGGTTGGTCAAGGTGGTACAGTAGATGTATATATGGACTTTCAGAAGCCACTTGAACACATACCACATAGGAGGCTTATTCAGAAGATGGAAGCCTCTGGAATTAAGTGGCAGTGTAGACAGAAGTGTGACAGAAAGCAAAGGGTCATGGTGAATGGAAGTTTCTCAGACAGCGGCACTTTGCAGTGGTGATCCCCGAGAATCAGTTTGGGCTCATTTCTCTTTGCAATGTTTACAAACCCAGACTCAGATAAGAGCATTATAATGTTTCCTAGGTGGTACATAACTTGGTAAGGCAATAGACATTGAAGGACAGTGATAGTCACCAGGGTGGGAGAGACAGGATTGGGAAATGAACTCAAGTTTGGTGGATGGAGGTGAAGTATTGGGAGAAGTAGGAAGTGAAGCATTATGGAAGGATTAATATGAAAAGTAAATTGTGAATGACAGGACAGAAAAAAACATGTCGCTGAAGAGATGACCTTAGCCTTTATGGACACAAATCCAGAGAAAGTTACAAAGGATTTAGGAGGAGTAGGCTATTCAGACCTTAGAGTTTACTCCTCCATTCAGTAAGATCTCAGCTGATCTGGTGGTGGTCTCAATTTCACTTTTCATGGACTCCCTTGTCAATCAATAATGACGTAACCCAGCCTTGAGTATACTCACTGACTGAGTCCCTCACCGCTCTCTTGGGAAGGGAATTCCGTAGACTAATGGTCCATAGTAATGGTCATCGCCGTCTTAAAAGAGAGATCCTTTGCTCTTAAATGATCTCTCCAAGATCTGGTATCCTCTCCACGTGGCAACGTTTAGCATCTAGCCTGTCTACTCAGACCTTGTATATTTCAATCAGATCACCTTCTATTCTTAACCTAACCTGCTCAATCATTCATTATGAGATAAACCCACCATTCCAGGTATGAGTCAAATGAACATTCTTGGAACTGTTGCTAAATTAATCAGCTCCTTTTTCGGATGAGGAGGCCAAAACTTCATATAGTGCTCCAGATGAGGTCTCATCAAGGCCGTGAGCAGCTGCTTTAAAACATCCCTATTCTTATCATCCATTTGCTATTAACTGAGACTTCCAAGATGTGTGCAGCATACAAACCCCTTTTGCATTTCATTATCTCTCTTGGCAACGCAAACTCAAGTGTTGGGACAAAGAGGAGACAGCAGTTCAGGTGTGGAATGCAGGGATGAGGTAGAACGAGAAGAATGTGAGCATATATGAAGAGAGGGAGAATGCAAACAGTGTTATAACATAGACAAGTTACACTGGTTTCTGAACAGGGAAACAGAATACAATACCAAACGGAGTGTGCTGGAATATTGTAAATCCCTAGTTAGGCCTCAGCTGAAACACTGTGGACAATTTCTGCCCACAATTCAGATCTAGAGAACATTTCCCAGAGTGGGTGGCACGGTGGCACAGCGGTTAGCACAGCTGCCTCACAGCACCAGAGACCAGGGTTCAATTCCTGCCTCAGGCAACTGTCTGTGTGGTGTTTGCACATTCTCCCCGTGTCTGTGTGGGTTTCCTCCGGTTTCCTCCCACAATCCAAAGATGTGCAGGTTAGGTGAATTGGCCATGCTAAATTGCCCGTAGTGTTAGGTGAAGGGGTAAATGTAGGGGAATGGGTCGGGATGGGTAGCTCTTCGGAGGGTCGGTGTGGACTTGTTGGGCCTAAGGGCCTGTTTCCACACTGTAAGTAATCTATCTATCTAACGTTACTCAAGGTGAGGGAGAAGGCGGAAACATTAGCATTGTTCTCCACTGAAACTGAGAAAGGAAAGAGGTGGCAGGCAAGGTTCGCAAGAGGTTTTGACAGAGCTCACAAAGGAAAAATGATTCCCTGTGGTGAGGAGGTTAATAATTCAAAAGCATGGATGCAGAATCATTGGGGAAAACAATCTGGGTAAGGGGTCAGCCTTTTAAGACTGGAATGAAAAGGAATCTTTTACTCAGTTGTTGGGATCTCAAACGCTCGAACAGAAAAGTAGTAGAGACTGGTGCTGTAAAAAAAATTGTAAAGGGGAAAACACTATATTTTCTGACAGATGCACTGGTCAGAAGCCTAAGGCTGAGAGAGTTTATGCCAACTATAAATGGCTTCTTGAGAAGGATATTCTGGCATCGAGGGAACGCAACAAGGACTGGCTCTTGGGGCTGCAGGACAGATGTATAATCAGTTAGGATCGTATTCACTTGAGTTTAGAAGAATATGGGGAGAATCTCATAGAAAACTACAAAATTCCACATGGAGTAAATGCTGGAAGCATGTTCCCAATGACTGGGAAGTCCAGAATCAAGGGTCACAGTTTAACAAAACCGGGTAGGCCATTTAGGAATGAGATGAGGAGAAATTCCTTCAGCCAGAGAGTGGTGACCCCATGGAATTCTCTGCTACTGAAAGCCGTTGAGGCCAAAAAGGAAAAGGTTTTCGAGAGGGAGTTAGATATAGTTCTTTGGGCTAAAACGATCAAAGGATATGGGGAGAAAGTTGCAACAGGGTACTGAGTTGAATAATCAGCCATGTTCATACTGAGTGGCTGAAAGGACCAAATGGCCTTTTCCTGCTCCTATTATTTTGTCCCTATGGCTTTAATGAGGTCAACCTTGTGCAGAGTGTTGGGCTTCTTACCCCAAGGAAGGGCATATATACCCTAGAGTTTGGGAAACAAGGTTCACTTAACTTACTCCTGGGTTGAGTCTTAAAAGACTGAGTAGGCTACACTGACATACTCTGCTGTTCAGAAGAATGAGAAATGATTCCATTAAAACAAAATTGTTAAGGGGCTTCACCGAGTACAGAGAGAGAGAGAGAGAGAGAGAGATATACAGAGCTCATTCTCTCCTGGCTGGGGAATTAAAACAAAGGAGCACAATCTCAGTGTAAGGTACCAGCCACTTCGGACTGAGTTGGGAAGAAATTCCTTCACTCAAGGGAGTGGAGAATGTTCGGAAATATCTACCCAAGCCAGGAAAGCAGACTAAATGAGTTGCCATAAGAGAAAGGAATGACAGCACGTTTTCGGTAATAACGACTGTGAGGATATTGCAAGCACGTGGAATTGGGGTGGAAATTAAGTCACAGTTTAATTAAATAGTAGAGCAGGTCTGATGGTGCAAATAGTCCTCCTTTTTAAATTTTAAAAAAACAATGTAGGGTGAAGATTGATTGCATTTTCAAGGACAAATAAGGAGCTGAATGTCCTTCCTTGCTGTTTAGATTGTAAAGGAAAGGCAGTTTTTGGAAAGGGGAAGGGAATGAGGCCTGGAACCAAAAGGCTGTTCCATCGATCGACGGTGGGACCATCAGTAACCTTGCACCAGTCAGCCAGCTTCACAAAGCCAGATTGCAATGACACATTTCTTCACTTGATGCTGCACTGGTTGTGTTCCTGCGCAGGAGGGACACATGTAATCAGTAAACCTTTCGGCTGAAATCTCTCAGCCAAGCAAAGGAGACGGGCAGTCAGGGAATTTTGGAAGGGGCTGCCCTCAAAGCCTTGAACCACTGGGCAGTCAACGTCTGGAGATACAGTGAGCACAGGACAAGAGATGACACAGGCTTTGGGGAGGGTCATCACTGCACACAAGGCAAGCTGAGGTGGGACGAAATGGAACAGCAATGGACCCCAAGGCGGCTTCAAAAGAACATCAGTTACGGCTTTCGTCAAAGTATGCAGAAGGTGAAAGTTCACCATATTAAGCTTACATTTGACAGTTTAAGAACACTATTTGGCAATGCACTTCCCTCAGGAGCTGATAACTACCCTCAGCTTGGAAATCAAATCATCTACTGAACTTGAACAAACACTCACCAAGATGAGGGTCTCGCCACCACACTGCAACCACAATCCCACAGAGGCTACAATGCACAGCGCACGCCTATGTTCACATAACATATCGTCTCAGCAACTGGCATCAGGTATATAATGAATTCTCTCCCCTCTCAGGCCTTACTACAGTCTGCATGGGAGCTTGACTATATGAACACTGGCCTGGCAGTGTCTCTACAGGCCTCACAGCAGCCTGGTGTGAACACAGGCTTGTGGAGAAAATAGTGAAGGGGAAAATTAATCTCTACTGAGGGGGGTAAAACTTGATCAGGGAGAGTCAGCACCAGCTTCATTGGAGGGAGGCCTTGCCCAATAAATCTGGTGAATGATTTCAAGGAGGCGACCAAACGTTTGAATGAGGGTAGTGTAGTTGATGTAGTTTATAAGGATTTCTTTGACAAGATCCCATATGGGAAACTGATAACAAAGGTAAAAGCTCATGAGATCCAGGGTAACATGGCAAGCTGGATCAAGGATTGGTTTAGCAACAAGAGATAGAGGGCAGCAGAAGTCGGTTGTTTGTGTGACTGGAGCCTGGTGCGCAGTAGCGTACCATAGAGATCAGTGCTGGGTCTTTTATTTGTTATGATATTCATAAATGACACAGATAAGAACGTGTGGGACGATAAGTCAGGTGCAGATGACACAAAAATCAACTGGGTGGTTGACAGTGAGGGAGGGAGGTATTAGGACACAGGAAGAGACAAACAGATTAGTCAGATGGGCAGATGAAATTTAGGATGAGGTGGTGCACTTTGAAAGAGGGAACAAGACAAAGGAGCACTCAATAAATGACAAGGCGCTAGGAAGCTCAGAGGAGTAGAGGGATCTTGGGGTGCTTGTCCACAGATCCAGAGTGGCAGGCCAAGGTAATAGGGTAGTTAAGCAGGTTTGTGGAACACTTGCCTTTATCAGTCATGGTATGAATTTTAAGAGCTCGGAGTTGTATACAACTTTGGTTAAGCTGGAATATTACGTGCAGTTCTGCACACCACCCTATAAGGAAGATGTAATCAAACTGGAGTGGGTGCCAAGGAGATTCACCAGGATGTTGTCTGGAAAGGAGCGTTTCAGCAATGGAGAGAGGCTGGATAAATTTGGGCTGTTTTCTTTGGAACAGAGAAGGATGAGGGGCCACCTGCTGAAAGTGTATAAGATTATGAGGGACATGCACAGCGTGAACAGAAAACAACTGGGTCCCTCAGTTAAGGGTCAATAATAAGGGGGCATCATTTTGAAGTGTTTTGCAGGAGGATTACAGGGGATTTGAGGAAAGGCTTTTCCACTCAGAGGGTTATAGGGGTGTGGAATGCACTGTCTGGGAGGGTAGTTGAGGCAGGAAGCCTCAACCTTTAAAAAGCACTTGGATGAGCATTTGAAATGTCATAACATTCAAGGCTGTGGACCTCGTGCTGGAAATTGAGACAGCGTAGTTTGGTAGCACAGACCCAGTGGGCCAAAGGCTTCTACTAGTATTAAACACAGGTCAGGCAGTGAGTACACAGGGCTACACTGTATCTGGTGTTAACACAGGCCCGACAGTGTACACACAGGGCTGCACCTTACCTGGTATTAACATAGGCCTGGCAGTGTGTACACAGGGCTGCACTGTACCTGGTGTTAACACAGGCCTGGCAGTGAGTATACAGGGCTGCACTGTACCTGGTGTTAACACAGGCCTGGCAGTGTGTACACAGGGCTACACTGTACCTGGTGTTAACACAGGCCCGACAGTGTACACACAGGGCTGCACCTTACCTGGTATTAACATAGGCCTGGCAGTGTGTACACAGGGCTGCACTGTACCTGGTATTAGCACAGGGCTGCACTATACCTGGTATTAACACAGGCCTGGCAGTGTATACACAGGGCTGCACTGTACCTGGTATTAACACAGGCCTGGCAGTGTATACATAGGGCTGCACTGTACCTGGTATTAACACAGGCCTGGCAGTGTGTACGCATGGCTGCACTGTGCCTGGCATTAACACAGGCCTGGCATTAACACAGGCCTGCTCTGTACCTGGCGTTAACACAGACCTGGCATTAACACAAGCCTGGCAGCGTTTGTACAGGGTACACTAACACAGGCCTGGCAGTGTGTACACTGTACCTGGTGTTAACACAGGCTGGCAGCGTTTGTACAGACTATGCCGTACCTGGTATTAACACAGGCTGGCGGTGTTTGTACAGGCTACGCCTTACCTAGTATTAATACAGGCCTGGCAGTGTTTGTACAGGCTACATCTACCTGGTGTTAACCCAGGCCTGGCAGTGTGCATATCGGCCTCTTCAGACTCTACAGCTATTGATCTGGTCTAATCACAGAATGATAGTGAGATTTGACCCGACTGCTTCAATCTCGGTTTGTGATATGACCTACACATACATGCAATACACACCGATTGAAGCAACAAAATTCTCTTCATTCAGACTCCTGGTGTCATACTCGCCCAGCCCCTTGCTGATGGCAGCTTTTGGAGGGAGCTGCAGGTGGGTCATCGGTGCACTTGGAGGTTTTGTCTCCCCCTTTGAGGGCACGGGTTCCTTACTAACGGGCACTGTGCCACCATCTGTCGGACTGCGCTTCTTCTTGTCGGGTTCTAGTGGAGGAAAAAAGACAGAGCGGGGGGGAGGGGAGGGGGGGGATATTTGAGGCAAGGGGTGGGGGTGGCGCAGGGGCGGAAGGCAGCATGGGGAGGGAAAGGAGGATGGCGCGGGGAGAGGGAGTGGTGCGGGAGGGTGGCGCAGGTGGGCAAGGGGGCAGAGTGACACAGGGGGGTAAAGGGGGCAGGGTGTCGTGGGGGTGAAGGCAGCAGGGTGACACGGGGGGTGAAGGGGGCGGGGTGTCGTGGGGGTGAAAGCAGCAGGGTGACACGGGGGGGTGAAGGGGGCAGGGTGACACAGGGGGGTGAAGGGTGAAGGCGGCAGGGTGACACGGGGGGGGTGAAGGGGGCGGGGTGTCGTGGGGGTGAAGGCAGCAAGGTGACACGGGGGGGGTGAAGGGGGCAGGGTGACACAGGGGGGTGAAGGGGGCGGGGTGTCGTGGGGGTGAAAGCAGCAGGGTGACACAGGCGGGTGAAGGGGGCAGGGTGTCGTGGGGGTGAAGGCGGCAGGGTGACACGGGGGGGTGAAGGGGGCAGGGTGTCGTGGGGGTGAAGGCAGCAAGGTGACACGGGGGGGTGAAGGGGGCAGGGTGTCATCGGGGTGAAGGCGGCAGGGTGACACGGGGGGGTGAAGGGGCAGGGTGTCGTGGGGGTGAAGGTGGCAGGGTGACACGGGGGGGTGAAGGGGGCAGGGTGTCATCGGGGTGAAGGCGGCAGGGTGACACGGGGGGGTGAAGGGGGCAGGGTGTCATCGGGGTGAAGGCGGCAGGGTGACACGGGGGGGTGAAGGGGGCAGGGTGTCATCGGGGTGAAGGCGGCAGGGTGACACGGGGGGGTGAAGGGGGCAGGGTGTCATCGGGATGAAGACGGCAGGGTGACACGGGGGGGGTGAAGGGGGCGGGGTTCGTGGGGGTGAAGGGGGCAGGGTGACACGGGGGGGTGAAGGGGGCAGGGTGTCGTCGGGGTGAAGGCGGCAGGGTGACACAGGGGGGTGAAGGGGGCGGGGTGTCGTGGGGGTGAAGGCAGCAGGATGACACGGGGGGGGTGAGGGGGCCGCGCGGCGGGGAAGGGGGTGAGGGAGAGAAGTAGGGATGCGTGGAGACATGGACAGAGATCAGAAACTCAACAAGAACAGTTAAAAATCAGTACATATCAAAATCAAAACTCCATCATAATTCTGAGTAGCCTTCATCAAATCTTGTTTATTGGAACAAAGCAAATTCTACTGGGTCCTTGTATCGAATTAATTATGGTATAAATGGAGGTCAACTGCAGCCTACAATGCGTCATATGTAGGCCCAAGATCCTTTTTAGAAGTGTTGGAGATTTCCCCTAAACCATCGAACTAGACAGTGACTTCCAGACCCACACTATCCTCAGAGGGAAGAAGCTTTTCTCTGTGTCCCCTTTTTAACAGCTCACTTTAAACCAGTGCCCTCAGGTCAGTGACCTCTCCTCTGGGGGAAATACGGTCCCCCTGCCCACTCTGTCCAAACCCCTCAGTGTTTCGTACATCTCGATGAAGTCAGCCCTCAGCCTTCTCTGTTCGAAGGAGAACTCCAGCTGCTCCAATCTTTGCTCAGAGCTGCAACTTCCAGCCCTGGCAACGTTCTTGTAAATCTCCTCTATTCTCCTCAGACCAATTATCTCCTCCTTGGAACCTGGTGACCAGGCCTGGACACACAACTCCAGCTCTGGTGTGAGCAGTGCCTTGTATCGTTTCAGCAGCAACGCATTCCTGCCCTTGTATTTAATACCTCGCCCAGTGAAGGAAAGTACCCCAAATGCATTCTTCACCACATGTCCCGTCACCTTCAGGGATCTGTGGAGAAGGATTCCACAGTCTCTCATTGCCTTCACCTAACTCAATACCTTCCCATTATTCTGTGTTTCCGTGCTTTGTTTGTCTATCCCAGGTGCCAAACTCTGAACAGTGACTAATCCCTTCCTGTGCTGAATGCAGTTTCTCCAGCTGCACTGACTGGTTACAGCTGGGAGAGTGCTGCCTTACCTTTGGTGTAGTAGTGTGTGTGCGCGATCTCCAGCAGAGTGAAGACACTGGCCATTCCTCCCAGCCCTGCATTGCTGTACGAATGCTCCAGGCTGGACACACAGCACTTCAGCAGGTCCAGCATCCCACGGTACACCTTCTTACTGATTTCCTGCAGAGGGGACAGCAAGGGCAGTACTCACCAGATAGTACGATGCATAGCAACAAAACATACCCTTCAGATACACAGAACACAACAGCCACACAAAACCACGACAGAGACGAGGAAGTGTCTAACTGCCCAAGGGTCAGCACTGAGGAACGCTGCACAGTCCCGGTTGGTCGGAGTGGGAGTGGGGTGTGCAGCTGAAGGGGAGCAGTGGGGAAGCAGGAGGAGGGGATGACAAGGGGTCAGACTGGACAATTGGAGGGGCACGATAATGGGGTGGGTGTCAGGTGGGAGAACGGACAACAGGGGATGCAGGAAAAGCTGACAACAAGGAGTACTGCAGGAGAGCGCGACAAAGGTGGAGGGGGGAGAAGTGGATGAAGTGGGAAGGGGTGAAGTGGACGACGGAGCAGAGGGGGAGATGGGAAAGGGGGGTAAAAGCTGAAATGAAGTGACGGTTGAGTGGATATGGATGAGAGTGTTGGCAGGTGAAGAACGGTGTAGGGGTTGGGAGGGAGTGGAGAGGTCAATAGAGATAGAAAAGGGTGAAGCTGGTGAAAAAGGTTGGGGGAAGCTGGTGAAGAGGTGGTGGACCATGGAGGACGAGGGAGGGTGAGGGGGCGAAAGTAGGAGGGGAGGAGGGCGGGGGGAATAAGGAGCAGGGAGAAGGGGCAAGGGCTGGCCTGTTTCGAAAGGGGGATATGACCATTGGCTCTGCCAACCTCGGATGTTCTGAAGGACCCCTTACCACGTCCTTCAATATATCGAGCCGGGCATCCTCCTCCGACTGGATTGTCCGGTTCAGTTTACTCAGGACAAACACTCGAAGCTGCTCATTCTCCAGCAGACGGCGAACTTTCTTCAGATTTAGCCAGCCAACACCCTGACCATCCAGCACACTGTGCACCAACTCCTTCAGGAACTGCTGGTTCTCACTGCAACATACACAGAGCAGCAGTTAGCAGCTTCAGGCCAGCCTGTGGGTAACACACAGGCATATGTATCCCATGGAGACACACCCTGGACACAACTAAATCCCCAGAAACCCCCAACAGACACAGCAACCCCTCAACCCCCACAGGCACATCTGCCATCGTCTCTCCTCCCACACAGACACACGACCCCCATCCATTTCCTCAGATATGCTCCATCACCTACACACAAACTCACACCCACTAGAAGTTTTGAGCAAAATAGCGAAAGCAAGCCTTGTGTTCCTTCTGTTCATTCCCATGTACCGTCTGCCATGTCCTCCCCCGCACCCAGTGCTGCTCCCTCCCCATATACCTGCTGTTGTTCACTCTGGCCTGTGGTGAGGGAGACTCCCTCTTCACTGTTGGGCTGTGTTTGATCACAGAGGATTTCTGATCAACCAGGGCCCTCCGGTTACCTGGACACAAAGGAAAACAGAGTCAAGCCGGTAGGCTGCTGGCTTCCCCCGGGCCGAGAGTTGTCACACAACAAGTGCAGGGTGGTTGAAGGAGAATACAAGTCAATCTGGTGCATGAGAGCTGCAAACCTACATCACACATCAGCAGAAAGTAGCACAGAAAGCTGACCGAGTCCAACAAACAAAATATTGAGAGAGAGCAAGGACGAGGAGCACAAGTGATGAGGAACAAGGTCAGGGAGTGAGGGAGTGTCCAAGGGAAGTAGTCAGAGGATGGCAGGATGAGGAGCCGCAGGGTGAGTGGGGAATCCCTCTATCAATCTTGTGGAGAGCAGGGAGATCATGTCAGAGCTGTACAGAACTTTGGTTTTGCTACAACTGGAGTACTGTGTGTAGTTCTGGTCATCACAGTAAAGGAAGCATGTGATTGCACTGGAGGGGGTGCAATGCAGATTCACCAGGAGGTTGCCTGGGATGGAGCATTTCAGCTATGGAGAGAGGCTAGGTAAGCTCAGGTTGTTTTCTTTGGAGCAGAGAAGGTTGAGGGGGAAGGGGGTGGGGGGCTCCTGACAGAGATGTCTAAGATTATAAGGGACATGGACAGGGCAAAGAGCTGCTGTTCCCCTCGGCCGAAGAGTCAATACCAAGGTGCATAATATTAAGTTGAAAGGCAGGGGGCTTAGAGGATGTTTAGGGTAGTTTGGTTTAGCTCAACTGGCCGGACTGTTGGTTTGTGAAGCAGTGTCATGCCAACAGCATGAGTTCAATTCCCAATTACCAGCTGAGTTTACCATGAAGGGGTCTCCGCAAACTCTCCCCCCAACTGAGGTATGACGGCCCTCGGGTTAAACCACCACCAGTCATCTCCCTCTCTCTAATGAGAGTGTAGCCCTATGGTCTGGTAAGACAATGGCAACACAAGAAAGTATGCAATGGAGTTTTGAGGAAAAGCTTTTTTACCCATACGGCAGTAGGGTCTGGGATAGCCTGGGAGGACAATTAAGGCAGGAAACATTACAACCGTTACAAAATACTTGGATGAGCACTTGAACTGTCATACCATTCAAGGCTATGGGACTAGTGTTGAGTTAGTACAGAGTCAATGGCAGAATGGAAGTGTAAAGGCAAAAATTTGGGAGCCATCAGGAGAGGGGGCTTGGGGTATGACAGAGGTCCTGGGGGTAGAGGGGAAATGAAGGGGGTCATGGAGGGGGCTGGGGAAATAAAGAGGGTCTTGGTCGGGGGGGGGGGGGGGGGGGGAGGGGAGAGATGAAATGAGGGTCCTGGGGGTGAGGGTGGGGGTTAGGATGCTGGTCACATGCAGAACCAGAAGAGCAGTAAATGAGCAGCAAACACAAGGCAGACAGCTGAGTGAGTGGAGGGAGGGAAGACAGGGTGATGTGACCTTAGTTACCCAATGACAACAGGGGAGGGTGCAGAAAGAGGGTGAGAGAGAAACAACAAACAGCCCAATGAAAGAGGCACAGCATTCAAAGGAAGGAGCTGGCAGCCCATGCAGAAGACCCACCTTCACTCCCCACTCCAGCTTCCGTTATTATCTCCAATATAGTATTTAGCCCAAATACTGGGACATACAAAATCACAATTAGTGCTCAATCAGCAGAACAATGCAGAAAGAAAGAAAAATCATCCAAAAACAGGCAATTCAAATTTGACAGTTTTCCAGGGGTAAGTGAGGAGGACAGCACTCAGACAGTGCCTCACTCCGCAGTGCCAGTTAGACTGGGAGATACCAAATGGCAAGCTGGCTCAGTGCTGTGGGGAAACCCAAGGTGCAAACATGCAGGGTGAAGGACAACCAGTAAGGATTGGGAAATAAGCAAGGGGAGACTGCTGCTTTCAAACAACACCAGAACAGAGTGCTGAGAATAAGTAGAGAATGAATTCCCCACCCCCCCCCCCCCCCCCCCGACCACCCTCCGAAACACAGTAATCAGGACATGGATCACATCAGTAATCTCTCGACCCAGGCATCATCACATGCCACCAGGCTGCCCAATGGAATACTGGTCATCAGGTCACACACCAGAAACACAAACCACAACACGGCAATTAGCAGAGTGAGCAGAGCACACAGACACACAAGTATATAACACAACAAAGTCACTGCTTTTCTCTAATAGGCTTCTGCCAGAATGGATGAGGCATTTGATTCGGAGGCTTGTGGGGATGGAGAGGATCGAGTCGGCGAGAAAACAAAGCAAATCTGACACGCTTCAACATGTGTAAACTGACCCCACGTGCACACCAACTCCTGTGCACATGCCCACTCTCTGGCTCCTGGACACTGAACCCTGCATGCGTGCATCAACTCCTGTACACTGATACCTGTGCTGGCACCCACAATCTGGCTCAGTACATTGGCACATGTGCACACACACCAACTTCTGCACACTGAACACCAAGTGCATGCTCAATGGCTCCTAAGCAAAGGCACACACCGGCTCCTGCACATTGGACCATGCACGCTTGTGCAGACCAGCATCTGTCCATTGCACCACGCACACTGGCTACTGCACATTGACCCTGCACATACATCAGTTGCTGTACACTGATCACACGTGCAGAACAGCTCTAGTACACTGACCCTGCACGCATACTAACTGCCTTACACTGACCATGTATGCAGAACAGCTCCTGCACACTGACCCTGCACGCATACTAACTGCCTTACACTGACCATGTATGCAGAACAGCTCCTGTACACTGACTGTGCATGTACACCAGCTTCTGTACACTGACTGTGCATGTACACTGGCTAATGTACACCAACCATGCATGCACTCAGCTCCAGTAAATTGGCCAAGTGTGTAGAATGGTTCCTGTACACTGACCATGCTTGTGCACACATCTGTACATTGACTGTATGCATATACATACAACATATCCTGTGCATTTGCATACATAACATAGATATATGGACATGGAATCTTTGCATGCATACACAAACAGCAACTCCTGCACACCGACCCACTGACAGTACGCATCCATAAAAACATCAACAGACTCGTACAAAAACAGACTCTTTCACTGACCGCATATGCACATATACAGCAAAATTGACATCTGCACGTTGAATCTTTGCACATATGCACAAATACTGACTCCAGTACAGCACACGCAGGTGCACACAGAGATTCCGGTCCAGCAACCACACGTGCACACACTCAAATGTAAACTCCCAGGCACTGACTGCGCGCACTCAAAAGTCGACCCCCGTACACTGAACGCTCAAACGTTGCCCCCACTGTACACCAAATGCTCACTGAAACATCAACCCCAGTACACCAAACGCTCATCCAAATATTGACTCCTGTACACTGACTGTTGACACAAACATAGACTCTGATACACTGACTAAAAAAGCAGACCGCATAGTGACTGCAAATGCACAGAAACACTGACTCCCATACTCTGACTGCACCTGTAAACATCGACCCCCAGATATCAACTACACATAGACACACAAACGTTGACTCCTGCACACTGATTGTTCATACTCACACACAACAACTGTACAATGACTGGAGGCAGCGGATTCCACAAAAGCAATGGGGTCTGACAACAATGGGGCAATAGTACTGTGCGCTCTAAAACTCACTGCATCCCGAGCCAAGCTGTACAGTAGTTACAACACCGGCGACTACCTAACAATGTGGAAAACTGTTCAGGTACATCACGTACAGAAAAAACATGACAAACTTTCATTTTCCTTCATTTTTGGGAGCACCAAGAGCAAGGACCAGGAGGCTACCAGCAAGGTAAATTTGCTCTCTTAAAAAGGATTTACCTCAAGCATCAGCAGAGGGAGCAGAGAGAGTGAGGAACTGAGTGGAAGTGGTTGAAGTGCACTCTGGGAAAGTGAGTGAACCGATATATTTGGGGAGCGGCTGAACCAGAGACACTACACGTGTCCTCCTCTAACCAAATAAAAAAGGACTCTGTGGTGTGTTGATAAGGTAAGGCTTTTTCTATTTCGTTTTTTTATCGTGTGATTGGTAAAAACTTTCCTTTTCCATTTATCTAAATTGAGACTATGTTAAGCCTAAGATTAAAAACGGCTGAAGATCTCAGACCCACGTTGTGCCCCTCTTACTCAATGTGGGAGCTCAGGGACACGGCTGAGGTCCCTGATTCCTTCACATGCAGGAAGAGTGTCCAGCTGTAGCTCTTGTTAGACCGCATGATTTGTAATTTTTATTAATGACTTGGATGAGCGAGTCGAAGGGTGGGTCAGTAAATTTGCAGATGATACGAAGATTGGTGGAGTTGTGGATAGTGAGGAGGGCTGTTGTCGGCTGCAAAGAGACTCAGATATGATGCAGAGCTGGGCTGAGGAGTGGCAGATGGAGTTCAACCCTGCCAAGTGTGAGGTTGTCCATTTTGGAAAGACAAATAAGAATGCAGAATACAGGGTTAACGGTAGGGTTCTTAGTAAGGTGGAGGAGCAGAGGGATCTTGAGGTCTATGTTCATAGATCTTTGAAAGTTGCCACTCAGGTGGATAGAGCTTGTAAGAAGGCCTATGGTGTATTAGCGTTCATTAGCAGAGGGATTGAATTCAAGATCGTGAAGTGATGTTGCAACTGTACAGGACTTTGGTTAGGCCACATTTGGAGTACTGTGTGCAGTTCTGGTCGCCTCACTTTAGGAAAGATGTGGAAGCTTTGGAGAGGGTGCAGAGGAGATTTACCAGGATGTTGCCTGGAATGGAGAATAGGTCGTACGAGGATAGGTTGAGAGTGCTAGGCCTTTTCTCGTTGGAATGGCGAAGGATGAGGGGTGACTTGATAGAGGTTGATAAGATGATCAGGGGAATAGATAGAGTAGACAGTCAGAAACTTTTTCCCCGGGTGCAACAGAGTGTTACAAGGGGACATAAATTTAAGGTGAAGGGTGGAAGGGGTGAGTTCTTTACCCAGAGAGTGGTGGGGGCCTGGAATGCGCTGCCTGTGGGAGTGGTAGAGTCAGAATCTTTGGTGACCTTTAAGCGGCAATTGGATAGGTACATGGATGGGTGCTTAAGCTAGGACAAATGTTCGGCACAACATCGTGGGCTGAATGGCCTGTTCTGTGCTGTATTGTTCTATGTTCTATGATGGCAACGGAGCTGCAGATGGACTCACTTTGGAGCATATGTGATGCTCAGGGGGTTGTGGATAGCATTTTTCGTGAATTGGTCACACAGCAGATTGGGATTGCAGAGGGAAAAAGGGAATGGGTGACCAAAAGGCAGAGAAAGAGCAGGAAGGCAGAACAGGTATCCCCTGCAGTCATCTCCCTCCAAAACAGAAATACCGTTTTGGATACTACTGGGGGAGATGGCTCACCAGGGGAAGGTAGTAGTAGCCAGGTTCATGGCACCATGACTGGCTCTACTATACAGAAGGGCAGGTAAAAGAGTGGAAGGGCTATAGACATAGGGGATTCAATTGTAAGGGGAGTAAATAGACTGTTCTGTAGTTGAAAATGAGGCTTCCAAATGGTATGGTGCCTCCCAGGTGCACAGGTCAGGGATGTTTCAGATAGGCTGCAGGACATTCCGAAGCGGGAGGGTGAACAGCCAGCTGTAGTGGTGCATTTAGGCACCAATGATATAGATTAAAAAATGGGATGTGGTCCTACAAGAAAAATTTAGGGAGTTAGGAGCCAAGGTAAAAAGTAGGACCTCAGAGGTAATAATCTTAGGATTGCCACCAATGCCAGATGCAAGCCAGAATAGAAATGAAGGATAGGCAGGATGAATGCCTGGCTTGAGAGGTGGTGCAGGAGGGAGGAGTTCAGCTTTCTGGGACTTTGGGAAGCTTCGATTCAAGAGCGAACTATACAGTAAATGGAAAAACCGTGGGTAAAATTGATGTATAGAGAGATCTGGGTGCTCAGGTCCATTGTTCCTTGAAGGTAGCAACGCAGGTCAGTACAGTGGTCAAGGAGGCATACGGCATGCTTTCCTTCATCGGACGGGGTACTGAGTACAAGAGGTGACCGGTCATGTTACAGTTGTATAAGACTTTGGTTCAACCACATTTGAAATACGGCATACAGTTCTGGTCGCCACGTTACCAAAAGGATGTGGATGCTTTGGAGAAGGTGCAGAGGAGGTTCACCAGAATGTTGCCTGGTATGGAGGGTGCTAGCTATGTTCAAAGTGAGACAGGAGATGTTTAGGGGAGATATGCATGGAAAGTTCTTTACTTAGAGGGGTGTGGGTGCCTGGAACGCGCTACTAGTGGAGGTGATAGAGCAGGCACGACAGATATATCTGGACAGATACATGAACGGGCAAGGAGCAGAGGGTTACAGATCCTTAAAAAAAAACAGGTGACAGGTTTAGAGGACAAAGGGCCTGTTCTAGTGCTGTAATTTTCTTTATTAATTTGTTAAATCCAACTCGGCCAATTACCATCCCATCAGACTCCACTCAATCATCAGTAAAGTGATAGAAGCTGTCTTTAACAGGGCTATCAAGCAGCACCTCCTCAGCAGATGGCCACCGCTATGACCACTCAGCTCCTCACCTCATTACAGCCATGGATCAAACATGGACGATAGAGCTGAATTCCAGAGATATGGTGAGAGTGACAGCTCTTAACACCAAGGTTGTATTTGACCGAGCGACGCGTCATGTATCCCTAGCAAATCTGGAATCTATGGGAATCGGGGGGGAAAATTCTCGCTGGTTGGAGTCATACCTGGCCCATAGGAAAATGGTTATTACTCTTGGAGGTCAATCATGTGAATGACCAGACACTCAACTGGACTAGCCAAATAAACACAGTGACTAGGAATATTGCAGCAAGTAACTCACCAAAACTTGCCTACCATCCACAAGGCACAAGTCAGGAGTGTGATGGAATACTCCCCACTTGCCTGGGGAAGTGCAGCTCCAACAGTCAAGAGGCTCGACACCATTGGGTCAAAGCAGCTCACTAGATTGTACAAACAAAGGATCAACAGCGATGGAGTGCCGTCCTGTCAGTGCGTCAGCACTGAGGGAGTGCCACACTGTCGTAGTTGCGCTCTTTAAATACCATGTTAACTGACTGTTATTCCCATGCATTACGACAGTGGCTCGACTTCACAAAGTATTGAATGTAAAGCAGTGTGAATGTACTCAGAGATGTGGTTTATTTGACAGACTCTGAGATGGTGCTCTGTCAGTCCTGCTCCTCCTTTACATCTGTGTAAGTTCCCACCCAAATTTTCTGTTATGCTGCTCCTTTTGTTCCAGAGGACTAGCAGATATGCAACGAGCAGCCAACTGCAAAGGCCTTGTGCCTGAGTGAGTGACTGCAGAGCGCAAGAGGCAGGACAATCGTAGGAACCTTTAACCGACATCATCAGTAGGGGTTAACACTGCAATCAAAAACACAGCAACCAAATCCCATGCTTAAGCCACCTTGATAGTGTAACATATGGGGGTCAGAAACATTGCCAGACAATGAGCATCAGCTCTTGCCAAACCCAATAGCAGCAGAAACTGATACATTCAATACAGTGATCAATACCCGCCCTCAGCAACTTTGAAAACACCAACTCTTCATAAATTAGGACAATTGGTCACAAAGCAGTCTTACCCAACTGGCTCCTCACCTCTATTGTTTGTCTCAACATTTAAGTATTCTTCTTGTGAAGTGTGGGAACAGAAACAGAAAGAAAAGTGGCACATTGCAATGACAAGAATCAAATGAGCAGATGGAGCAGGGGCAAGGAATTAAACCGCATATCCACGAACCCCTGACACAGGATTCTAAACTGAGCCAGCATTCAACCTTACAAGCATTAAATCAAACCAACAAAGGGGCTTAGAGCCATAACAGATCACCCAAAGACCCTGAGCGCGTTCTCATTACAATTCCCCTTGGCTCACACCATTGCAGACTCAACACTGGTGAGACACATTCATTCCACATACAACAGATAGAGAGGGTACAGGAGGCAAAACAGAGCAAGAAAGTGAGGGCCAGCAGCGACGGTGCTGCAGGAGGCACAAAGCAATACAAATTAAAAGGCAGGAAGAAGTCGGTGAGTCAGCTGGACAGACAGGGCAAAAAGACAGCCAGTGAGCCATTGACAGACGTAGGGAGGGAGAGGGGAGGGGTAGGGAGGGAGAGGGGAGAGAGGGGAGAGGGGAGGGGAGAGAGGGGAGGGGAGAGGAGGGGAGAGGAGGGGAGGGGAGGGGAGGGGAGGGGAGAGAGGGGTGGGGAGAGAGGGGTGGGGAGAGAGGGGTGGGGAGAGAGGGGAGGGGAGAGAGGGGAGGGGAGAGAGGGGAGGGGAGAGAGGGGAGGGGAGAGAGGGGAGGGGAGAGAGGGGAGGGGAGAGAGGGGAGGGGAGAGAGGGGAGGGGAGAGAGGGGAGGGGAGAGAGGGGAGAGAGGGGAGGGGAGAGAGGGGAGGGGAGAGAGGGGAGGGGAGAGAGGGGAGGGGAGAGAGGGGAGGGGAGAGGAGGGGAGGGGAGGGGAGGGGAGGGGAGAGAGGGGTGGGGAGAGAGGGGTGGGGAGAGAGGGGTGGGGAGAGAGGGGTGGGGAGAGAGGGGTGGGGAGAGAGGGGTGGGGAGAGAGGGGTGGGGAGAGAGGGGTGGGGAGAGAGGGGTGGGGAGAGAGGGGTGGGGAGAGAGGGGTGGGGAGAGAGGGGTGGGGAGAGAGGGGTGGGGAGAGAGGGGTGGGGAGAGAGGGGTGGGGAGAGAGGGGTGGGGAGAGAGGGGTGGGGAGAGAGGGGTGGGGAGAGAGGGGTGGGGAGAGAGGGGTGGGGAGAGAGGGGTGGGGAGAGAGGGGTGGGGAGAGAGGGGTGGGGAGAGAGGGGTGGGGAGAGAGGGATGGGGAGAGAGGGGTGGGGAGAGAGGGGTGGGGAGAGAGGGGTGGGGAGAGAAGGGGAGGGGAGAGAAGGGGAGAGAGGGGAGGGGAGAGAGGGGAGGGGAGAGAGGGGAGGGGAGAGAGGGGAGGGGAGAGAGGGGAGGGGAGAGAGGGGTGGGGAGAGAGGGGTGGGGAGAGAGGGGTGGGGAGAGAGGGGTGGGGAGAAGGGAAGGGGAGAGAGGGGAGGGGAGAGGGGAGGGGAGAGAGGGGAGGGGAGAGAGGGGAGGGGAGAGAGGGGAGGGGAGAGAGGGGAGGGGAG